>NW_017567011.1:329105-349811 GCF_001661265.1 Saitoella complicata NRRL Y-17804 | reverse complement strand
CACGTACTAGATCTTCACCAACTTCTCTGCTGCTCTTAGAAGAATGTCCGCTTCCTGCTGTACACTCGGCGCCTTCTTTAATGGTGTAGGCGGTGCCGCGCCCTCCTTCCTTGCTCTTTTCGGCTCCTCGTCACCCTTCTTCAGTGAAAACAGTCCTCGCTCATGGGGTTGCGCATCGCGGATGAGGGATACGATATCTGGTGAAGCCAGGAGGGAGTTGATGAAGGTCGCTGGGTGAGCAAAAGACAGTGAGGATATCGCTTCTGAAGTCTGAGTGATATTTGCGAGATGTGATTCAAGAGCCATGATGTCTTATGAAGTCGTTATTGAGGTTTCGTTCGAACGCGACGGTTTGTTTACCTCAAAGGCAGCTTCATGTAATACCCGCCGGCGCCGGCAGGCAGTCCAATAGAGTACTTTATTCGGCTCATGAGATACATCTTGCTTTTCGATTCCATTACGTTTCCTTTTGACGCCCCGTGAACCCCTCTTGATCTCATCTTCCCGATTCACCGCCTGAGCGCTGACGTCTTTGGGTGTACGCGTACGAAGTCGACCCCCGAGACTTCACACAGCAAGAACCAACTTCCCTCAATGGCATCGGAAACTCCCAAGAAGGTTGAAGACGTCGAAATGGGAGACGTCAATGACGCTCTGAAGCCCGACGTCGCTGCCTCGGTCGTAGCAGGTATGCACACACCTCCATCAGCAGTGGAAACGGGTATCGAACCTTACTGGCGTGAATAGACATTAAGCAAAACCTCGCATTGGTGGAAAAGGCCGTTTCGAGCCTTGAGCCAAGACTGACCTTGCGTGCTCTACGAAACTTATCTTCCCTGCGAAAGCGTCTGAACGCCGATATCCTCGCGCAGGCGGTACAGGAAGTGTACCCCTCCGGTCAGGGCTCCCAAATCTTGCAAGCCATCGGAAAAGGTTCTGAGGATGTTAGCATGGACGTTGACTCGTCGGCGTCAAAGGAGATTGTGGCAGAAGCAGATGTCTATGTGCAGCTCTTGACGCAGATTCATCTTTTGGATACGCAGCAGATTGCCGCTGGTGTCGCCTTTTCGACTGTACTGGTGGAGCAGCTCCGCAGCCTCAACCGCCGCTCTCTTGACCAGATTGCTGCTCGTGTATATTTCTACTACGCCCGCTTCTTCGAGTTGGAGGGGAAACTCACCGAAACCCGAACCGCCCTCCTTGCCGCACAAAGAACGGCAACATTGAGACACGACACTGATATCCAAGCGACCGTGTTGACGTTGTTGTTGAGAAGTTACCTGGCGGAAAGTGCGTACGAGCAAGCGGACAAATTGGTGGCGAAGACGACGTTCCCGGAGCATGCGAGCAATAACTTGGTGGCGAGGTATTTGTACTACCTTGGCCGTATCCGTGCGATTCAGTTGGATTATACGGGTGCGCATGGACATCTCGTCGGTGCCGTGCGTAAAGCCCCACAGATCCCGAATGCTGCTGGTTTTTTGCAGGCTGCACAGAAATTGAGTATTGTTGTTCAGTTGTTGATGGGAGATATTCCGCATCGCGCACTTTTCCGTGAACCGATGTTGGAGAAGGCGTTGATTCCGTATCTGGATATTGTCCGTGCGGTGCGTGTTGGTGATTTGAATTTGTTTGAGGAGACGACGAAGAAGTACGCGGAGGGATTTAAGAAGGATGGAAACTACTCATTGATTGGTCGGTTGAGGAATAATGTCATTAAGACGGGTATTCGGTCGATGTCGTTGTCGTACAGTCGTATCTCCTTGAGGGATATTTGTCTGAGACTTCATCTTGATTCGGAGGAATCTGCGGAGTATATCGTTGCGAAGGCTATCAGGGATGGTGTTATCGAGGCCACGATCAACCACGAGAAGGGATACATGCAGTCTCTCTCCTCGACGGACGTGTATGCTACCCTCGAGCCCATGCAAGCCTTCCACGACCGAATCAAGTTCAGTATGCAGTTGAGGAATGGGAGCGTCAAGGCGATGCGATACCCGATGAATGCGGATAAGAAAGATAAAGAGGAGGCGGAGAAGGTTAGGGAAAGGGAGAAGGAACTTGCGAGTGAGATTGAGAATGGAGGCTTGGATGAGGATGATGATGATGCCGGTGCAGATATGTTTGAGTAAGCTGAAACAAAGGATACCAGAGATTGCTAGTGAAAGAATACAATGCGATTGATATGATCATATGGGTGTATTATGGGTATTGTGCTAACATACACTTCTGTCCTTCTCCCAGTTCATGCAACAATTTAGTACAACCTCTTGACAGCAGCGACGCCCTGAGCGGCCTTCACCAACACGTAGAGACAGGACGAGGTAAGACCGAGCCAGAGAACAGATCTAGCCTGGGAGGTAGCCTCGCGGGTAGTGTAGGTGTAGAGAGCGTTATACAAGACACGGCCACCGACGTAGAAGGCAGCGAACTTGTTCAAAAGGGAAGCCTCGACACCGGCAAAGTTACCGGCAAGAAGAGCAGTAGCGAAAAGCGGGAAGCTGCATTCAGTCAGCATACACTCGTCAATCAGCCCGGATCAAGATACTCACCCCTCTAAGTTGTTCTTGTGAGCAGCCTCAGCACGAACGGCTTTGGTGTAGACATCATGAGAGACCTTGTCCTTCAAGTTCTCGAGGTTGGTACGGGGGTGGACGTTGGTGAACTTGCCGCCGGAAGCTTTGTTGAGGGTGTAGGCGGAGAAGATGTGCGGGAGGGTCGCGACGATGTAGGAGGCGGGGAGAGCGTAGAGGGAGTTGTTGATTTCCATATTGAATGTTGTGAATTCTACTTGACTTTCTGTTGTTGCAATTGCTTCTTTGGTGGTCAGCTTCTTGAGCGTGAGTTGGGACGCTGGGCACAATGGCGGCGTGACGTAAGCACCGTGAACAGTCAGAAAAAAACAGCATTCACTCCACCAAACACAAACAACTTCTTGATCGACGATGACCTCCGTTATCAAACACTTCACCCGCATGTTCATGTCCTCGGCCTCAGCTGGCGTCGTTGCAAACGGCTCAGCAGCAGCCGCTCTCGCCCCCGGCCTCGAACGAGCAACGGTGGCAAACGGCTGTTTCTGGGGAACAGAGCATATGTACAATAAGCACTTCAAGAACAAGCTCAAGCACTTCCGCGTCGGGTACACCGGTGGTAAATCAGACTCCGTCGCACCATCGTATCGCCAAGTGTGCTCCGGATCAACTGGACACGCAGAAGCTCTTCAAATCACCTATGACCCAAAGGACGTGAGCTATGAGGAGTTGATCGAGTTCTTCTTCCGTATGCATGACCCCACACAACTCAACCGACAAGGACCCGATATCGGAACCCAGTACCGCTCGGCTATTTACTACCACTCGCCGGAGCAGAAGGAGAAGGCGGAGAGGGTCTTGGCAAAGGTTCAGGAGGAGCATTATAAGGGAAAGAAGATCGCGACGGAGGTTAGGGAGGCTGGAGTGTTTTATGATGCGGAGGATTATCATCAGCAGTATTTGGACAATAACCCGGGTGGGTATGAGTGTCCTTCGCACTACCTTCACTGGTAGACCTTGCCCTGTCGTTGGGGAGTGGAGGTGTACGATATGGTAGTTGCTAAATCTAATACCGTTATCATTCCTCTTGTCTTTCGTCTAGTAATGCTTGTGAACATGCACACCCTTCGCCTCCCCACCAAACGCCGCACCAAGTTTATCAGCCCAAGATCCCATCCTCGCACTCCCCCTTGCCAACATCGCCGTCAACCTCACATCCTGATCCCCACCCTCCAATGGCTCATTCTCAAGCGGCGTAAACTCCCATCGGCCGAAAGCGTAGTTGAGGATATAGGTGTTGATTGGTGACGCCTCGCAGACATCGGATGGGATAGAAGGGAGTCGAAGCATGCCCTTGACGCGGTAGAAGTCGTCTTTGGGCAGGGAGGTTAAGAAGGTAGAGAGGGAGTCGTGGGTGAGAGTGGGTGAGGCTTGTCGTGGTGCGAAGACTTGGATGATGTCAACTTCATTGTCGTGGTGGTGTCTGCTCTCTTCGGGCGTTGCAAGAAGATGTTTCTCGGTCAACTGGAATAGCTTGGAGTCGAGACCGAAGACGAGATCGGGAGGGACGGAACAACCGACTCGACCTTCCTCGAAGGTCTTGATCTTGGCCGTGTCGGGGTTGAGATCATACACATGATCCAGCACCGTATCATAATCTCTCTCTGACACAGTCTCGTGCTTGTTCATCAATATCAAATCCGTATACTTCGCCTGCATTGCAGCCGTCGGACTCGTATCCTCATACCCCCTAAAATTCACACAATCGATCACCGTAACAATCGAATCCAAATAAATCCCCTGATCCTTCAACTCCCTAATCTGCCACGCAATCGTCGCTGGAAACGCACTTCCCGAAGTCTCGATAACAATACGGTCAGGGTTGTATTGATCCCGGAGCTCGAGGATCGCGTTCTTCATTTGTCCGACGAGGACGCAGCACATGCAGCCGTTGAGCATTTCTTGAACGCCGGTTACGTTGGAGTTTCGAGCGAGTTCGGAGTCGACTTTGACATCGCCGAATTCGTTTTTGACGATGCAGATTTTGTAGTCTTTTGGGAGGTGTTTTAGGAGGGAGAGGATTACGGTGGTCTTGCCTGATCCGAGGAAACCTGTGCAATGTTAGATGGCAGGCCATGATGTAGTGGAAAGGAACGTACCGGTGAATACATTGACGGGCGTTCTCTTCTGCTCTACACTCATCTTGCAATTGCCGTCGATATTTTGGAGGTCTTTGTCGTTGCTGCACTTAGATTTCCAATTTCGACGTTCGCGTACATGACATCACGAGATTTCTTCACTTAACCAACCACCAACGTAGAAATATCGGAAGAGAAGCAAGATGGGTATTAAAGGTGCGTTTCTGTTCCTCGACGACCTCTCGTTGACCACTGCTAACATCTTGCGCAGGTTTATCTACCGTCGCAGTCTTCTCCTTCTCGTCGCGTTAACGCGTTTCGTGATCAGGTCTTTCTCAGGTCATCTCCGACCATGCACCTCAAGCAATCAAGCAATCAGAGATCAAGGCCTACTTTGGCAGAAAAGTCGCAATCGTTCGTGTCTGGCCTCCCGGTGTTGCGCCGTGCTAACACATGACGAACAGGACGCGTCTATGAGTATCTACCAGTTTCTTATCGCTGTGCGACAACAAGATGGTCAGCAATTGATGAGCGATTCTGGAGAGACCACAAGGTTTTCCTCTCGACTGTCTTTTTGGAACATGTGCTAACAAGAGAACAGTCATCTCATGGGTATGTTCTACCGAACCCTCCGCATGGTGGACAACGGTATCAAACCTGCCTACGTCTTCGACGGAAAGCCACCAACCCTCAAATCCGGTGAACTCGCAAAGCGTTTCGCAAAGCGTGAGGAAGCAACAAAGGGTCTGGAAGAAGCCAAGGAGACTGGTACGGCTGAGGATCTGGACAAGTTCTCGAGGAGAACAGTCAAGGTTACCAAGCAGCATAACGAGGAATGTAAGAAGTTACTGAAGTTGATGGGTATTCCGTATGTGGATGCGCCTTGTGAGGCTGAGGCTCAGTGTGCTGCGTTGGCTGAAGCAGGGAAGGTGTTTGCTGCGGCTTCGGAGGATATGGACACTATGTGCTTCCGTGCACCGTCACTTCTTCGTCACCTTACCTTTTCAGAGCAGCGCAAGATGCCTATCGTTGAGATGAATCTTGCAAAGGCTTTGGAAGGCCTTGAGATGCCGATGGAGCAGTTTGTGGACATGTGTATTCTTTTGGGATGCGATTACTGTGATCCTATCAAGGGTGTCGGGCCTGGAACCGCATTGAAGTTGATCCGGGAGCATAAGAGTTTGGACGCTATCGTGGAGAAGCTGCAAGCTGAGGGAGGAAAGAAGTACCAAATCCCAGAAGACTGGCCCTACAAGGACGCCCGAAGACTATTCCTCGAAGCAGAGGTGCTCGACCCCGAAACTGTCGATCTGAAATGGGAGGCACCCGATATCGAGGGATTGGTCGACTACCTCGTCCGTGAGAAGGGATTCAATGAGGATCGTGTGCGAGCTGGTGCGGCAAAGCTGCAGAAGAACTTGAAGACTGCGCAGCAGGGGCGATTGGACGGTTTCTTCAAGGTCTTGCCGAAGACGGATGTGGAGAAGGCTTCCGCGAAACGAAAGTTGGAAGAGAAGAATGCGGATAAGAAGAAGAAGGCGAAGACTACGACGCCGGCGAAGAAGGGTGGGCGGCCGCCTCGTTAATGGGAACGGTGGTGGAGGATGGTGAGGGGTTCGGGCTCGATGGAGTTGCCGAAGTTGAATGCATCGTTTTTGTTGCCGAGGTATCGGGGTTTCGGATAACGAGTAACCAGGTAGGTTTTATGATGACCAAAGTATCATTACTCCTTCCTCCTCCATCGGGGGCGAATCGGGAGCTGAGCGCGGTTCGCCACACAAGCCGTCGTCCCCGGGCCCGCGCGCAGCACGTTCGCCGCCGTATCCATAAACACACGTTTAGGCGACCGCCCCCTCCATATCAGCGTCCGTACTATTTCCTTGTTTATCGCCGTTTTCTTCAATTCAGCGTCTGCCGGTCAGCTTCGCGTTCACAGTTATCGTTTTAAGATGTCTCTTTCCGTTTCGTTTCAGCAGCATACATCCGACGAAGCCGCCCTCTTGGGTGACTTCACGCCTATCATGAAGACGTTGACGGCTCTTGCACCTTTGTCGTCGCTGTCATCGTCATCGGCGCTGTCGCTGTCGCCTTCAGCGACGTCCCGAGTTGAGGAGGACGACATTCCTGAGTTGGGTGACTTCGGAGGACTATGGAGGTATTTGGAGCACAGTCGTGTGCGGAGCGAGAGTGCGCCCGTTCAGTTGCCATCGTTTACCTTTGAAGTTCCTGAATACTTTGGGGATGATCTGAGTACATCTTCAGTGCGTACGAAGGCAGAGAAGAAGCGGGCAAAGAAGCTGCGGCAAAAGTCCCGCAAGCCTGTTTCCATTACTGCAGATGGACCGGCCGTTGGTTCGAGAGATATTGCAGGTGATATGGATGTCGATGAGGAAAGTGAATACGAATTCGACGAGTTGATGGCGTCGGAGAGTGAGGTCAAGGGCGAAGAGATTACGTCCTCATATACAACGAGCGCCCCAGTCGATGTGCCGACACCCAAGAAGGAGAGGTTGGCCGTCCGCTTTGCGTCCGCACCTTCCGCACCAAGCAGGCGTTACGATGCTGATAAGCAATGCACCCGCACAGCAGTTCACCGCAGCCGGACTGCGATGAATGCGTATCAGCGTCATCGTCTTCTGAATGAGAAGCTCGCGCTTATGTTCCCTGAAGAATCTGCTTCAATTTTACATCAAGCCCAAGTACCTTCAGATGATTCTGGCTTTGCCTCATCGCCAGAAACTTCGCACCCACGGATTATTTCACCATACACGGGCAAGCCTAAGCGCATATATACTCCGCCAAAGGATAAGCCAATACACATCTTCATCGACAATTCCAATATTGTCCTGGGATTCATCAATAAGATCAAGTATGAGAAAACTTATCAGTATTTGCGGGGCCATGGACCACCCAGGATGGATTTCGGAGCGTTCAGCCAGATTCTTGAGAGATCAAGACCGGCTGCAAGGAAGATTCTTGTCGGTAGTGCGCCGTTATTGCAGCCTTTGACTGAGGCCGAGGCGCTGGGTTACGAAGTGTCAGTTCTTGAGCGGGTTGTTAAGCCGCAGCCTTCTGCGCATTCAGATTCAGACGGAGGCCCTATTGTCGTGAAGACGTACGGAAAGAACGGTGGTAAATCATATGTGGACCCAAAGCCCAAGAAGGGGGAGCAAGGTGTTGACGAGCTCTTGCATTTGAAAATGCTGGAGTCGATTGTGGATTATGAACCTGCTACTATGGTTGTGGGCACCGGAGACGGTAATACGGCCGAGTTCAGCAACGGTGGATTCTTTAGGTGTGTCGAGCGAGCTTTGCAGCGTGGATGGAAGGTTGAGTTGGTTTGTTTCAAACGGCCCATGAGCCGAATTTGGGAGGACAAGAAGTTCAGGGCGGAGTGGGCGGGGCGTTTCAGGGTTGTATTCTTGGATGAGTTTACCGAGTGTTTGACCTTGTGAGAAGGTTTCTAGGGATTGAGTAGCTGGATTGTTGCTACCATACTTGATCGCGAACGTGGGATAGATTCCCGGACGTCGGCATTCATGGATGCCACTGGCAAAACGGTATCGCGGGCATTGTTATAGCTTTCTTGCGACTCGTACGTTAGTCATAAATGGGAACTCATATTGTTTAGGCCTTGAAAATCCGCTTTTGTGCAACTTCTCCCGAATTGGGTGATTTCATCTCAACTTCCTGCAGCCTGCCTGCAACGTAGATCAAACTTTATTTAACCGCCTGCAATGAGATCAGGTTCTCTACTCTCGTCTATCGAGACGCCATATCCCGCTGATGTGCTTCTCTTCTGGCCAAATGATCGACGGTTGATGGTGGTCGGGACGTACTTGTTGAGAGAGAATGAGAAGAAGACATCCTCGAGCGACAGGATTGGCAAGGTTATGGTGTACCACGTACATCGTGATGAACAATGGAGAATGTATGATGTTAGGAACAAAACTTTGTACAGGGCTAACATTATTTCAGCCAGCCTGTACAGGAGCTAGATTGCCCCGCCATCCTCGATCTGCGCTGGGATCCTCACAACCCATCTCGACTGATTGCAGCGCATTCGACCGGCAACCTGACAACATATAACGTCATCGCAGACCTATTACGTCTCGAAGCCTGCGCTGACTCGCATGCTGTTGAGGATTCATCTACTCTCCTGCTACAGATTGCAATGGATCCGGTACGTTCTGGTCAGGTTCTGTCATCATCCTCGGCGGGTGATTTGACCATGTACGACCTCAACGCGGAGTCAGTCGTGCAGACGTGGAACGGTCATGACTTGGAAGCATGGACCTGTACGTATGATCAGGGTCGACCTGATATGATATGGTCCGGGGCAGACGACGCCACTATCAAATGTTGGGACACTCGCACGCCTGATATGCCTGTCTTCGTTGATCGACGAACGCACGAGGCCGGTGTAACAGCCATCTTGCCAAACGGTACGGGCGAGTTCATGTTGACTGGGAGTTACGACAATCAACTCAGGATCTTTCGCCAAAGTGTATGCGCACCGAAGTTCTCTCCTCGGCAGGAAACTGCCAAGGTGGATCTTGGGGGGGGAGTCTGGAGGCTTGTGCCAAATCCGGGCAATGCGTACAGATTACTAGTCTGTTGCATGTACGAGGGTGCTAGAGTGGTTGAGTGGTGTGTAGGAAAGCGGGATGAAGATTCACTTGAGGTGGTGAGCACATTTGAAGGAGAGCACAAAAGCATCACGTATGGCTGCGATTGGGCAAGCGAAGAGGTGGCTGCAACTTGCTCGTTCTACGATAAGTTGATTTGCTTGTGGCGAGTATAGCAGGGTATATGATTAAGCTCTGACCGGCTCCCTTCAAACATGCAATATCTCCGTCCTTTCATATGTGACTGCCTCTAGACAATCTGCTCCAACTCCCTCGCGTACTCCAACGTTTGCGCAATCATCTTCTCCGTCGGTAGTCCCGTACTCTTCAACGCCACGCCTGCCTTCTGAGCATCACCATCAATCATCATAGCATCGCCGTCCGTAGCTCCAGCTGCGGGGAAGTAGATTCGCGAATCACGCACATCCCACTCATGCTCGTTGGCGAAGTCAACCACTGAAGACTCGTCCTCCAAGAAGAAAATCTGCTTGGCGTTGGTCAGAGGCAGAACAGTGTATGCTCTCTCAGCGCACTCGGCAATCTCGTTTCTAATTGAAGTTAGCAATCATCCCAGGGCGAAACGAACGCCGGACTAACCTGATCGTCTCCATCAACATATCCATGAAAAAGAGGTACTCGTCCGCCGGCGCCTCATTTCTGGCTCGCCATACACGGTCGTAGCTTCCCTCCATCAACCACCTCTCCAACATAACAGCGTGCTTCAGCCACTTCTGCTCCAAATCACTTTCAGCCAAACTCTCCAAGAAGATATGGAACTCAGCGATCTTCGACTCGCTGAGCAAGTACAGCAGATGCAGACCGGTGAGAGGGTATTGATGTTCGCTGGCTGGCAATCCCAGTGAAGGAAAGTAGAAGGGAGAAAGCTGGGTAAAGTATCTGGCGAAAGTTGAAGGCGAGGTGAGATGAATTGCGGTATATGCTCCAATTTCAAGTGCTTCTCGTGCAATGAGAAGCTTGGCATGTGGTGCCTCTGGTGAAGGTACCAAGACGCCTTCCTCGGCCAACTGCACCTTGAGCTTTAACAGCAAAGGCTGACAGCGCTGGTGGTCATGAGATTCGTAGAAAGCGGACTTGAGCTCGCTGAACGTCGACTCGAGAGACATGATTTCAATTGAGGACGTACGGGTTGTAAGCTCGCTCTTGCTCTCCTTCTCCAGCGAGGAGTGCGCGTACGTCAGCGCAGTCGACTACCAGGCACACAGCAGTACTGGACGAAAGCTATCTCAATGAGAACGGTCTATATTTTCGAATGTTTTTAGATTATTGCAGCCCGCTCTTACGCTGTACGCAGCACGAGTACCGTCGCTTCCGTGCATGTGTACTTCTGTGAATGAGACGTCAGAAAGTGAGACCTCTCCGACTCCCCAGGGCTGATCCTCGCTGCTTCCTTCAGCCTTGATCTATGCTTCATTTGATGTGCCTTGCAACCTTTCAATGTGCCCTTCGTTCTGCCGAGTTCTCTGATATGTGATCCTGGTTCATTTGCCCTACTGCTCATGCTTCTTGATCAAAAGATATACGTTGTCTTGATTCAGTCCCTGCAAGTCCTTGTAGTTTCCCTTCACCATCAATAGCAGCCCACCGAAGGAGATATACACCGAGCTGTAGAGAATGTTAGCATGATATCAATCATCCACGTTGCACCGCGCTCAACTTACATCAAGTCAGTCTCTCCATGCTCATCGTGACGATAGACCTTTCCGTAGCAGACATATTCGTATTCTGAAAAACATCATGAGCATAAGAGTTGCCAAATTGGTCCACGGGATATGCATACCTTCGGCTAGCGTTACTTCAGAAGTCTCCCTCCACCCCCGACCTTCAGCATTCACGTCTCTGGAACCATCCAAAGCCAAGGCCTTTGCAAGGACTAGTCTGACCTTCCTGCCCTCCTCAAGAGGGTAAATCTCGGAGTTGATGTCAAGCTCGATCTCGATGTCCTTGTCGGCCGTAGAAGCAGAGATTCTGGTGACACGGTCAAAGTTTGCGTTGTCCGTGGCACTGATCAGGAAGTCTTTCTCCAGGATGATTGCGCTGCCTGACATTTTTGCGTTGGGGACTATTCTTCGTTGTACGGTGTATGGTGTACGGTGCACGGTATCGATACTTATCAGACTTTGGGCCCTCGGCATGTGCAGCCTGCATCTCCCGCATTTCTCCAGCCACAACATCTAACAACGACCGAGAGCATGAACCAGGACGAGAAGTGAGTGTTCTGTTCAGATCAGACAAAGCCGTAGACATGTTGATAGCGAGTAGTAATGATACCATACCACCAGAGTATCGTTTTGTGGAAGAATGGCGAGCTGTCGTGGAGGAGGAAGCCATCATGAGCCATCTGTCAACTCTACGCTTTGCGCCTGAAAGCAGTATCCTGGTGACGCATACACCTCCAAATTCAGTTGCAAAGGATCCACCTACCTCCCAGCTAGCGTTGTCGACCCTTGCTCCCCTAAGGGACCATCTGAGCGAGCGCCTCCATAACCTCACGAAAGAGCATGCACGCTTAATTCTCTCACCTGGACCGCATAACTCGACAGTTGCTTTCCGACGTGATATATTGATTACACTTCAGGATATTATCGCTGCTCAGGGTAGCATAAGGCACCAATATACCCATGAGGCAGACTTACGAAGGTCACAACTGTGTGCTGTCAGCGAATATGCGGAGAAGGAAAGAAAGATCCTTCAAGCAATGAGTGAGAGTACCAAAGACATTGAGAGATAAAGACTTCAGTATGTCTGGGAGCGTGATGGAATTCAGGTACGCTTGCTATACCAAACTCTGGCTGGACTTACGGTTAATAACGTTGTGACAGTCGGAAATATCCGATCTCGAAGCCCGCTTGGCTGACGTGCGCCGCCGCAAATCACAACTAGACGCACACATTCGTCAGGTCGATAGTATGACTGAAGGCCAGCGTTACAGGTTCACCGAAAGCCTTGCTTCGCTGCAGAAGAAGCAACCCGAGGTTCAAGGAGTCGACGTGCGAGTGCTCACAGAGACGTGGGAAAGGGAAGCCGAAGCTTTCGAAGTGTCAGCATTTGAGGCGCATGAGGCTGCAGATATTTTGCGGCACGATGCTGAGTACCTTCGCAAAGCATTGCGCGTTGTCGGTGATCTCGAACAAGAAATGGAGGGAATAATGAGGGATGGTACGTGGACGAAGGCCCTCGGAAGACAGATGATTTCTGACGCGATAGGGGGTGTACGGGACGAGTTGAACAAGATTACAGGCAGGAATATTAGAAGTGTTCTAGAAGCCGAGCTCGAGGGCTTGAAACGTGCCAGCGCCGTTCTCGCGACCGACAAAGCATAGCCTCCTGGTGGCGGCAACATTTGAACCGCCTGAAATTGATTCTATGAATAAAGAAACGAATTCCAATCTTATCATTCGTGATGATTTTGCGACACCGAAATAAGGTATCTGAAGGGCGTGGGGGTGCGTAGTATGATCAAACGCGACGTTCACGTGCATCACGGCGCAGAGACGCGTCGTCCAGCCCGAACGCGCGAGGCGAGCGCGCAGACGATCAGATCAGCACCGGAACATCACAAGCAACAGCATTGTGTTTAGAATCGCAGTATTATAACGATAGAAGTAAAACAGAAACAAACGATCACAAAAGGAACACCAACCTGCCAGCATCCTAACATTCCTGTAAATCGAAATAAACAAACCAAACAAACCAAAAGCCCAAGATCAACCAGTAGCAGTCACAAAGAGAAACCCCATACACACATTACCATATCCATTTAAGCCTTCCTCGCAGCGGTGGTCTTGCGAGTAGCAGCCTTCTTGGGCGCAACCTTACCGGCCGTCTTCTTGGAAGCACTGTTCTTGGTAACACGGCCGCCCTTGGCCTTCTTCAAAGGGTCCTCGACCTTCTTGGTGACTTTTTTGGCGGCAGTCTTGGCCTTGGTCGCAGTCTTCTTGGGTTCCGCAACGGCCTTCTTGACCTCCTTGACGGCAGTCTTAGCAGTAGACTTGGCGGTCTTAGCAGCATCAGCGGCCTTCTTAGCAATAGGCTTAGGGCTCTCCTCCTTGCCAAAGTTCTTGTTGAACTTGAGAGGACCGCTGGGACCCTTGGGCTGGATGAAGTAGTCCTCGTCGGCACCGTTCCTCACAGCGTTGTTGAACTGCGGCGGACACATTAGCATACACTCTGGTAAGTTTCATTGTTATAGCAAGCTTACCAGTCTGTCGAAGGCAGGAGTGTCGACATCGAAGTTCTCCTTGATGTACTGCTTGATCGCTTGACGACTGCACGAGGTGTTAGCGCAGGCTCTCAACAAAAACGTTGAAAGGACGTTGAGCGCGAAGACTTGTGGTATAGTATAAACAAGTGTTGGCGTTCATCGTCCCATAGATTTCCTCCAACTGACCTGGAGCCGTTGCGCTCTTTCAACTGTGAAAAACTCGCGTTAGCATGACCGCGCCGACGCGACGAGGAGAAGAAAGGGTTACGTACAGCAGCGAGAGCATCAGTGATCATGCTCTTGTAGGAAGCCTTCTTGACGGTAGCAGCGGCAGACTTGGCCTTGGAGGACTTGGTAGACTTCTTCGAAGCAGGAGACTTGGCAACCATGTTGTATAGATGTTGAATCAACCGGAGAGAGATAGATTGTTTGCGCGTTCGCGGAGTGCTGAGCGGAGTGGTGTAGAAGAGTGAGTTGAGGCGACTGGAAAGAAACTGGCAAGGAAGCTTATATCACGGTGATTCAAGCGATCCGGATGTTTTGGTGAGGAGAGGGCAAGCGGGAAGGGAAGGTGGGATTTAAGGAGGGTGCTGCGCGCGGTGGCCCTTCGCCGTGGCCGCGCGTGATTCCTTTCTGTGTGTGCGGCCAGAGCAGAGCAGAGCAGAGCAGAGCAGAGCAGATAACAGCAGCTGAAGACGAAATAGTAAAGGATACCGACCGAGCCCTCATCATCCCTCAATCTTGGCTCGGGCATCTGCTGGATCACGGCGACTGGCCATCTTCCCACGCTCGGCCAGTGTGCGAACTTGTACGTGTAGTTACGACCAACTGGACTTGGAGATTGTTTACAAGACAACAGCAACAGTGCAATGGAAGCCCGCAAAGTGCGTTCGATGTATCGTATTAGATTGAATTATGCATGCCACAACTCGGATGTAAAAATGGCTCCTTTTGCACACCCTCTGTGCATCTACCCCTCCCTATCCTCTCACACGCTTAGTGCAAGAGCATAGAAGCGGGGTCCTCAATAAATTCCTTAACACGCTTCAAGAAAGTAACGGCCTCACGTCCGTCAACGAGGCGGTGGTCATAGGTAAGCTATAACAACCATGTCAGTGATGATCCATTTGTAAGATATTCGGGGCACTTACAGCCATGTACATCATGGGTCGGATAACCACCTGACCGTTCACAGCAACGGGACGGTCCTTAGTAGCGTGGAGACCGAGGACAGCAGTCTGGGGCAAGTTGATGATGGGGGTACCTAAGAAAGACGTCAATCTAGCGTCCCCAGTCGAAACCGTTGAAACTTACCCATCAAAGATCCGAAAACACCGCCGTTAGAGATAGTGAACGTTCCACCGGCCATATCCTCCAAAGTAAGCTTGTTGTCACGAGCCTTGGCACCCAACTCGGCGATGCTCTTCTCAATGGTCATCATGTCCATGGTCTCGGCGTTGCGGACAACGGGGGTGACCAAACCCTTAGGGGTAGCAACGGCAACGGAAACGTCGACGTAGTCGCGGTAGACGATAGTGTCGCCCTTACCGGGTCCCTCGATGGCGGCGTTAATGGCGGGAACCTCCTTCATGGCGAGAACGGAGGCGCGGGTGAAAGCAGACATAAAACCGAGCTTGATGCCAGTCTTCTTAAGGAGGTCATCCTTGTACCTGCCACGGAGAGCCATAAGGGCAGACATGTCAACCTCGTTGAAGGTAGTCAAAGACGCAGCGGTGTTCTGGGACTCCTTAAGACGCTCGGCAATCCTCAAACGCATGCGGTTCATCTTGACACGGTTCTCGGTGCGGGCACCAGCGGCAGGAGCAGCTTGCTGCTCAGCGGGCTTCGCTTGCTTAGGCGCAGGCTTGCTCTCCTCCTTCTTGGGCGCAGACTTCTCCTCTTTTGGTGGTGCAGGCTTCTCCTCTTGCTTAGGTGCGGGCTTCTCTTCCTTCTTCTCGTCCTTGGCCGGGGAAGCAGCCTCTTTAGGTGCGTCCTTGGCCTCCTCCTTCTTAGCAGCACCACCGGCAGGTGCGTCACCGAGCTCCAACTTGAACAAGTCCTTTCCAACCTCAACGGTGTCCTCTTCCTGAGCGTAAAGTTCCACAATGGTACCGGATTCTGGTGAGTTCACCGACACATCGATCTTGTCGGTCTCGATAGTAGCAATCTCCTCATCACGCTCCACAAAGTCTCCGACCTGCTTGTTCCACTGTTTCAGGGTACCCTCTGTTAGGGACTCGGCCATAGTAGGCACCTGCACAACCTTGGTTGCGTATCCACAGCTCTGAAGGTAGGCGACGTTCAAGGACAAAACCTGGCGGGCATTGCCAGAAACAAGGGTAGATCTATGAGCCGAGTACGTAAGTATGTGATCCATCGAGGAATTATCTAGGGATCGGTTTGGCGCCATACCTGGAAACGAGAGCGGGTCTGACGGCCTTGAGGGCAGCGGTCGATCGGAAAGCGCTGCCGAACGCCCTGGAGGAGACGGAGGAAGAGCACCTGGCAGCGCCGGTACGGAGAGCAGCTCGTGTTTGTGTTGCGGCACGTTGCATTGTGTATATGGTCACTGTTGTTGCGATGCCTGGGTATTCAATGACAGAATTGTTGGTGATCCAATGCTTTTAGGGTGGTCGGGAGTTTTAGGTGCCCTTACTGGTGGAACCCCGACGTCGAAGCTGCATCCGACCGTCCGACCTTTACGGAGGAGGGGCACAGCTGCCGCCGTCATGTTATTGTATTACACTGCTTGGAACTCCTCTACCTCATGCCTAAATAGTTCATACATCGTTTACCGTTTGTTGGATTCGCACACGGCCTGCTGTAGCTCACGTACGAAGAGGTACCGGGACCGTACGGTCCATGGTACAAACACTGTAGAGCTTCCTGGATGCGTTCAACACATGCCAGATCTTGATCCCCGCGCAGTCTTTGACAAGGACTTCTCTTTAAGGTCTCCAGCCGTCCGTTTACAAAGACCTCCCTCTGGATCCAGCTTCACACCATGGGGTGGCATTGCGCATGGCCCACCTCCTCCGAGGTCCACAACTCCGCTCCGCACCATCGCTGTGACTCCACGGCCGGATGAAAATGTCTTCAAGGTGCCTCAGTCAATAACAAACGTACGCGAAGCATTTTCTTGTTATGAATGCGTCTGATTCCGGGATTAGAGGCAGAGATCGACAGCTACACCTGCTCCTCGTGCTGTTCAGCCGAAAGAGGACGTGTTGGACCGTTTATATCTTACGAGTCCTATGCCAAGGGTTTGTCCATCCATCTCTATATCAACCATACATACTAACGTATTGACAGAGTATCGGTACTCGACTGAACGCGCCGCAAGCTGTTGCATACAATCCGTCGACGCCTACTTTACATAGGTTGGCTACGTCCGCGCGACAACCGCGCCCGGCATCGCCTTCTCTGGATGCTATCAAACGCTTGATAAAGCCTGCGGCGCTTCCTAGGAGTACTTCAGTATCGCCAGGCCTTATCAAGCCAGCCGCAACCAATGATGTACCTCACGTGGTGGAAGCATTTGATGCGGAGTCAGAGGTTGAATCTTCCAAAGATAGGCAGGAAACAACTGAACCAGAGATCACCACAAACGATAGATCTTCGCAGACTCCAACACCGACACCCGTAAATGCTTCTTGCCGGTTCAGTTCGCATGGTGCTTTACCGACACCAATCGCCTCCTCAGATTCCAATGCACCCATCACACAGGATTTATCTGAAAACATTGAGTGTGTACACACACCAAGTGCAGTTCGGACAAGCGAAGCATTGTCTTCCGCTCAACGACGGATATCATCTTGGGGCCCGGGCTCTCGAAGGCGTGCAGTGTCACTAAAGAGACCAGCTGCTGAAGCGGAAGGCGATGAGACTGAGATCTCGACAGATGCTCTTGCTGATATTCTGCATTCGGAGGCTGCAGATGAAGTGGTAAACTCTGAATCGGCCCGTAAGAAACCAAAAAGCATTGCGACCAATCACGAAGGACAACCACAAGGTCAAATTGCAAATGATACTGGAGCTTCCTTGACAGAGTCTTCGGAAGTTGGCCTTGTCCAAGGAGCAGTGGGTCAGGTAATGGATGTGGATGCGGAGAAGCAGACACCTCCGCGGCGCAGAACATACGCAAGCGTCGTGAAACAGCAGTCGTCTAGATCAATCACAAGACCGTCAGCACAGACTTCAGACGTTTTGCTACGAGAGAAACTCACACCATTCCATAAGGGGACCTTATTTGAAGTTCCGCCATCAGGGCGCCGCGCCCGAAGACCTCCCGGCGAATGGTGGGTTTCAACGCCGTCGCGGCAACCAGCAGAAGCATCAAGAATACAACGGTCACCACGGCCAATACAAAACAACGGATCTGACGATTCGGGGGGTCCGGACGCAGATAACATGGCCAATTCGAGCAAGATTGAGGCGGTGCCTGTGCGAAAGAGAGGCCCGCAGCGACTGGTGAGGCCCGTTGCCCGCACTGAGGAAGGTACTCCCTCAGCGGAGGATCGTGATGCCGAGGCTGTGGACGGCAACGGTGAAGCTACGGGCGCGAGAGGAGGTGCCGAGGTCAGCGGTCCCGGAACCGTGGGAGTTGACGCATATGAATTTTCGGACGGTTAAGTTGTCATACATGGGTTACAAGTTAGGGTTGAGAATGGGCGACTGGAGTTTGATTGGTGTTTATGATAAACAATGCAAAGGTATCTCGGTACTTCTACAATGACGCACGCGCTGCATTCACGTGCAGCGCTGGGTGGACTCAGACGCGTCCATCCTCACGAAACGCGTACTGTGCGAGCCTGACGCGTGTGGGAGGGGATGAAGTCGGTGCAATTGCTATTGAAAGGCAATGGAAAGAAGTAAGCGAGCGTTGAACAGTGAGTATATGAATCGATCGATCGTATTTGTTTACAGCTGCAGCTGTGATAAGAAAAGAGAAAACGCGCCGGAAACCCAATAAGCAAGACCCGTAATACACCGTTGACCCAAAGTAAAAAAGAGAAACATCCTTAGTTAAACACCGCTCCCATCATCATTGACTTTAACCCCTTACAACTCCTGGGAAGCCTTGCCCTTGGACTCGGCACCGGTAGACTTCTTGGGGAGAAGGTTGGAGTGGATAGAGGGAAGAACACCACCCTGGGCGATGGTAACGGATCCGAGAAGCTTGTTCAACTCTGAAGAGATAGTTAGCGATCATGTTCATCGATTGAAGCGAAATGTGATTGACTTACCCTCATCGTTGCGGATGGCGAGCTGCAAGTGACGGGGGATGATACGGGTCTTCTTGTTGTCACGGGCGGCGTTACCAGCCAACTCGAGGATCTCGGCAGCCAAGTACTCGAGAACGGCAGCGAGGTAGACGGGGGCACCAGCACCGACACGCTGGGCGTAGTTACCGCGGCGGAGGAGACGGTGGACACGACCGACGGGGAAGGCAAGACCGGCCTTGGCGGAACGGGACTGAGTACCCTTAGAAGAAGCGGACTTTCCACCAGATTTTCCTCCAGACATATTGATAAGTTGTTGGTAGTGAGTGGGGTTGGGTGAGAGAGATAAGTTGTAGTTGTTGGATGGGGTGGAGTGCGAAGGGACAGATCTTTATACCTTCGTTCGATTCAGTTGACTTGAATCGATTGCACGTTGGAGTTCAGCGCGTTCACGTGAAGCGATCGAGCGCGCGGGCAGTCCTTACTCGCCGTAATTCAGTGTAATTCAGTGTAATTCGGTGTAAGGCAGTAATCCTCTCGTCACCGCCATGCTCAGAGGACGACTGCTCTCTAGAAGCCTTGAAACGATACTGCCAGTGATTGCTCGTTTAGACTTTTCACCACCGTCGGGCACTCTTGCGCACGCTCTCTGGACGCGACTGGGCGGTTCACGCGCACAACGCTCGAGCACCGCTCATTCTATAAATATACGAGCACACCCACCCTCAAGGCCACCGTAAAGTCTAATCCGTATCGCCTTTTACACACACACACTTACAACTATCACAATGGTCGCTCCCGCTCAGAAGAAGCCCGCTACTGGAGGAAAGGCTCCTGCCCCCGCTGGCAAGGCCCCCGCTACCGAGAAGAAGGAAGCCGGCAAGAAGACCGCCACCGGCGAGAAGAAGAAGAGCAAGAAGGTCCGCAAGGAGACCTACTCCTCCTACATCTACAAGGTCCTCAAGCAGGTCCACCCCGACACCGGTATCTCCAACAAGGCCATGTCCATCCTTAACTCTTTCGTCAACGACATCTTCGAGCGCGTTGCCACTGAGGCTTCCAAGCTTGCCGCCTACAACAAGAAGTCTACCATCTCATCCCGCGAGATCCAGACCTCCGTCCGTCTTATCCTCCCTGGAGAGTTGGCCAAGCACGCCGTCTCTGAGGGTACCAAGGCCGTCACCAAGTACTCTTCTTCCTCCAAATAAGCGGTTGGTTACGATGAAAGAATGAGGGCAGGGGGGAGGTTCGGGAATGAACACTGATTTTATGGTTTGGGTTTTCTTACGGTGTACTACGGGTTTCTGGGTTTTCTTTTTCACTATGGGTTACCGGCGCGTTTCTTTGCTTTTGATCTATCACACTGAAGACACCTAAATTGTCCGTCCTCATATCATCTGTCCATTTCCATTCTCGTATTATCTCTTTCAAAGGCATTGCTGCCGACATGCTATGCGGTAACAAGCATACAGTACTGCTGGTTGCAAAATGCCTGTCGCAGGGCCTAAAATCACCCCTGCGCGTCTGACATCGACACTCCAACAAAACGCGTCATAACTCCATCAATATGCCTCCTAGGAAGCTGAGAGGAGCAGCCAAACAATCACTTCAGCTCAGGGCTTCAAGCCGCACCCCCAAACCCCCGCCTAGGCTCGAGGATGATTTGCGTTCAAGCCCCCCGTCAAAACCACCCACCAGGGTTAAACGTACCAAAACAGTCATTGGTCTCGAAATCGAAGACCCAGAACCTGAACTTGTGAGTCAATACGATGATTTCATGGTTCAGGTAATCGTTACTAGGGAGCCGAAATTTAGGTATGCCCAAGGACCCTTCATGGTCGACCCCCTGAAAGAATGGGACTTTGTTCAACCGCTATTGCTCGATCTCGCCCTCGAGGAGTTGCGTCAGGACCCTGTGGTCAAAGAGGGCATCAACATTCACTCCCTTACTCCCTACATTCAATG
>NW_017567011.1:326663-328348 GCF_001661265.1 Saitoella complicata NRRL Y-17804 | reverse complement strand
AGGTACCAGACCAAGCGCAACCCATGAGAGGCTCGAGCCCTCTTTCAGGACCAGCAGGAGATGATTTGGATGGATTCTTGGAGTATGTTGGGCGACATGCCCCTGCCTACACCAACTTCAATATTGACGTAGTCAGGGATGCAGTGGTTGACCACGGCATTCGCCTCGACGACCTCAAAAAGATACCGGATGATGGTCTACCACCTGCTAAGAAGGGCTGGGTCATGCTCATGAAGAATTGCTGGCCAGTATGGAAAGGTATTATGCGGGAGAAGGATTCCAACGCTAAACGACTGGAAGCAAGACCCTTCGAGGTTTACGAGGTTCCCGATGAGTCAGAAAGTATCTATTAGTTCTGCTCTTTTATGTGGTATTCTTCTTTTCTCGATAGCATGCTTAGTTCTTTCACAATGACCTTACAAAAGCTCAACACCTTACTTCAATCCCTACCGTACTCGCCACCCCTGGTGTCAAGTAGTATGCAATTTGCTGCAGCTAGAGTCGGTGGTTACTGAAGACCACGTCTTCATGCATTGCATTTGGGCATACGTACAACCATTTTGTGAGGGAATCTGCCCGTGAGAATGGCAAGTTACTGAAAATAAACGAATGTATTGCTTCGATCGAAAAACCTACTCATACAAGCTAGAAAAAAGTGACTACATAGTTGCCCTAGCATCAATAGTAGCCTGGTTGTTGACCTCGACATACCGACGTAACTCTGCATCTGACAATGCATAACCGCAGCCCGTGAACAAGTTGCGGATCTTGTCAGGGTGCTCATTGATCGAGTTGATTGCGCAGCGTATGAATCCCTCAGGGTCTGATCGAGCTAACTCATGCTTGTTGTTGCGCTTCATCCAGCTCTTCATCATACTAAAGCACAGCTCGATTGGATTGAGGTCTGGTGAGTAAGGCGGCAAAAAATGGAGTCGACATCCAGCGCGTTGAACAATGAGTTGATATACCCTTTCGTCATGATGGATGCGGCAGTTGTCAAGGACAACCACGCTGTTCGGACCAGGGTAGGGGTTGAGAATTGGTAGCAGTTCATGTTCGACGAATTCGACAAATCGATCAGCATTAAAGGATCCCTGAAAGACCGATAAAGCATGGAGCCCTGTCGAGGTAAGTGCAGGCAATACACTCCAACGTTTGGTTCGAGCAAACGGTCTCTCCTCAATCGCCCTAGTACCGACTGGCGCATAACCAAATTTGCGGGTAGCAGTCCTCTCATCGACAGCAGACTCATCGAGAAAGACCAGTTGTTCTTGACTGTATTCAGCCATTGCTATCGCGTGTTGCGCACGTAAAATGCCGTTCCGTTCAGCTGCCCTTAGGGTGAGAGTTTTTCAAGTATATCCAATCTTTTTAAGGTATCGACAGACATGGTACTTCGATAGTGAAGTTGCAAATTCCTGGTTCATAAACTCTGCGCAATCATCCTGGTATAGGGTAGGGTTCAGATCATACAGGGCCTTGATATGCTGTCATGCCCACCGTTTAAGTCAAGGTCCTCGATGGGGCAGCTCACTTACCATGCCTATGCGGGTGTCAATCTGAGGCGTCCTACCACAGTTCGTGGTAGGGAGGCGCTCATGGGTGCCTTCCTGCTCGAATCTCTTGACAATCCTGTAAATGGTTCGTACCGATCGGTTGATGACCTCACTGAGTTGGTGAACATC